>NC_048302.1:39815258-39843435 GCF_013100865.1 Trachemys scripta elegans | reverse complement strand
TATGCATCCGAAGAAGTGAGGTTTTTACTCACGAAAGCTTATGCCCAAATAAATCTGTTAGTCTTTAAGGTGCCACCAGACTCCTTGTTGTTTTTGTAGATACAGACTAACACGGCTACCCCCTGATACACATAAAAGTGACACCTTTCTCCTCAACTGATTGGCTCCCTGAATGCATTCAGAGTAATATCTGATGATTTTACTACCTTAAGGTTTACTACTTCTTAACTCAGTCCTGCAGAGCAAATACACCTCTGGAAGAAGGAGATGGAGTTTATTCTGCTTGTGAATCATCTCAAAATAGTTAGCCAAATTTAAATTGTAGAATCTTGGAGGCTGATGTGTGAGCCAGAAAGATCTAAATTTAATTTTCAGAATCCAGGTTGAGTTTCCAAGACAGCAATTCAACCCCCCCCCCCCACTCTTTAGCTTCCAATAACTTCTGGTAAAGCTTTGCCTTTATAGATTTATGGATGCACTTAAATTTGATAGTTCAGCTGTGCATACTGACTATGAAGCGTAGAAGACCACAGACCTTATTAATTCTGTACGATTTGAGCACTATGAATGTCCACAGTGAATATCTGTAATCGTCAAACCTCCTGAGAAATGTACAGACATTAGTTCTCAGAAGACAGACAAAACAAATTTGGAATTTCTAAGTCAAGCTGCTTTAGAGACATGGTATGCCAAAAACAGATGCTTCACAAAAAGTAGGAAACTTCATTTGTCAAACCTCCCATCTCTCGAAAACATTTAATATATATATATATATATATACACACACACACACACACACACACCCCTATGGCAAAAGACATCATGAAGCTCCACAATTAGACATTCTCCCTGTTGCCGTCTATTCTAACTTCATTACAGATCTCATCCTCCCACATGCAAAGTCATTTGCCAAAAACACTCTACCTTGCCCTGTCCATTCTTTTTAGAGGTGGTCTTCCAGATGCTGAAATTGTTTTAGATCGGTTATAGCTGGGTTTGTAACCTAGGCCCCATTTGTCCTTCAGAGAAGCAGCCTAAACAGAAGAAAAATATATCTAAGATGTTGAGGACAAAAATAATGAAAATTATACATAAACATGGCAATGTGGAAAAATTCCACTACTTAAAACATTTTATTTTACAGCCATGCCAACAGTTATGAAAAAACGTTTACAAAATAATTTTATTTTGTAGCATGTGCTCAAGGCACCCCTCTGCAGGCCTCTGCCCAAATCTTCATTTTGACTGGTCTCTGGACAATTCACTCACCTTTCATACTAGCTGGCATTGGTACTTTCTTGCTGCCAGAAGAACAGGGTGACCCCTCCTGCACCCAGTAATTTGGGATCTGCCTACTTGAATAAAAGCCCTCTCTTCATGTGATATTACTGCAACTGCAGTCAGCAGAGGAACATGAGCTAGAGCCTCCTCATTTAAGGAGAAGCTGCCAACAGAATACTCTCTGAGAGCGGTCCCTTGCTTTGGGATGGACTCATTTCTTAGTCCAGAATAGCTCAAATGTACTGATCTTCAGGGTCTGCTGCAAATACCCTTTTCCATGCTTTATGGCAGGGGGTGGCATGATAAGAGTAGGCATTTGTGGGCAAGCGAGGACACTGTTGGAGCTTTATTTCTGTTTGGGTATTTTCTCCTGCTTGCTGTTTTTATCTTTAACGATAGTGTATTTTTGATTAATAAAAAGGCATCTCAATTTGGGAATAAGCAATTTCTTTTAGCACACATTATAAACCTAATAAAATAAATCAGCCAAACGGAATATAACAGAGATTTTGCTCAGATACTCAAGCATGCTTATCATATCTGGATTCTTCTGGCACAGTAAGGCAATGTTTTAAGATCACCACCACCTCTGAAAGCCTGAGCTTGAGTCTTGGCTAGTAAATGCTACAGCATTGTATATTATGGCTTCCAAACCTCTGGAAGCCAATTCTTGTGTACATTTTCTGAACATTGATATATTTAAAAATATTAAAAACATCTATTTTAAAAAGTTAAAATAGAGATATTAAAATAGTTTTTTCCTAAAGATTTGTCATAGGAAAATAAATAAACAAAAATCCACCTAATGTACTGTACCACTAAAATTCTGGTTTTCTATCTCCAGTAGGACAGAATAATCTGTTTTCCCAGAAAGTTAAACCATGTGTTTTATATATTTAACAGTCCTTTTACCTTTCTTTTTCAGTGTCTTTCTTTTATTTATTTTTAATATGTGGAAGAGAAACTTGTAAGTGAAAATCTTAAGAACTTGCCAAACAGCTTTAGAAAATTGCTCACCCTCATGCTGGACCTACGTAGTTTTTTACGGACGTCTCGGCGAATGTCATTCACAGCTACTGACTCTAATTGTTGATAGCGCTGAATTTCTTGGTTTATGGTTCCTTCACTTGCACCTAGTTTTCTGGGAACAAGTCAGGATAGTGAGATTTCCAGATGGAATGAATAACTAGTGAAGTTAAATACTACTTTCACCCTTTCCTTTATCAACAAAATCTCTATTCCAGGGGTTCTCAAACAGGGGGTCGGGACCCCTCAGGGGGTCATGAGTTTATTACATGGGGGGTCACAAGCTGTCAGCCTCTACCTCAAATCCGGCTTTGCCTCCAACATTTATAATGGTGTTAAGTATATTTAAAAGAGTTTTTTAATTTAGAAGGGGGGGGGTCGCACTCAGAGGCTTGCTATGTGAAAGGGGTCACCAGTACAAAAGTTTGAGAATCACTGCTCTATACTATGTTCCTGTGACAATCTTAAAGCCTTTCAAACCATTACCCAATCAGCTTCTTGTTTTTGAGGAGTTATCTATCACCAATACCATCTTTTCCATATATTGCTGTTGAGGGTCCACCATTATTTCACTATACAACTTTTGTCCAGACTGTAACTTCTTTGCAAGTACCCATGATTTCAAGGTTTTTACTTCCCAGTCACACATTCAGGAAACAGAAAAAAAGGTGCATATACAAGATGTCAAACATTAAATTGTGATGCCAACAGAAGTGGAAGAGGGATAGTTGCTAGACAGCAGCTCCCTTTGAAAAGAAAGGCTCCTAAAGAGAGCAAAGATTCCCAGCTGGAACAAATGTGGATGAAAATTAGAATTTTTAAGTATTTTCTATGTTCCTTAGTTCAAGAAAAGCAGGCGGGGAGTGGAAACCACTTGCTAGAGATGCCAGGAGGCAGACTGAACTGGGGAAATTTCCAGGAGGAAAGAGCTTCCCACAATGGCAGACCAAACTGATCATATCCCCTGAATATGGAAGGCAGAAGAAGAAAATCTCCTGTAGGAATGACGAACTTGAACGTAAACAAGTTTAGAAAGGAAACTCACTAAGGTTATTTTAAAGAGAACAGGGCTTGTTGATGCTACGTTGAGGACAGAAAGGTGCAAACTAATTTTGGTCATCACAGTCACATGGCTACAAGCATTTCTTACCACATATTAACTATGAATGTTTGTATAGCAAAGAGTTTGGTTACAACTAGCCTTTGACTGACTGCTGCCGGCAATCTTGCCTAAAGCTGAAATAATAAAGTATGTCTATTCTTCATTATAATTTAGCAATCAATCAGCAACAGGCATTCTTTATCACAGGTGATCCCACTTTTTACTATGATTGACCTTGCCTTCCAAATGCCAAAAATGCAAATAAAATGTTTTCATAGAAAACTCATAAGCTGACTCTTGCCATGAGCACTTTCAGGTGACATTTTTAATTTTCTCTTTGTGTGTGTTTTATGGAGTGTCTGTGAATTATTTATATAATAAAAATATATCATATAAAATCCATAAAATAGTTTATTTAGAGAGGTTTCTTCTTCTTGCAGTGAATGTGATCTCATTCCAACTTCAAAGCACTGTCTCATTCTAACTTCCAGCAAGTCACAATCATATAGCTGGTAACAGAAGTGCTACAAATCATGATGGAAATATGGTTTGCCATGATATTGGAACTGCTGACACATTGCCATCAATGTGAGGCAAAACCAGAAATGAAAGATGACTTGAGACTCAGGAGAGCTTCCTGGGGATTTTAATGGCCACTTGTGCACCTGATTTTCTCTAGTAGAACCAGAATGATCAACGATTAAAAAAACATTTCCTCTTGCAGATTGTATAGTTCCACCAATGCTGAAGCAGTAGAGGTAAGAAAAGGGAAAGCCCAGTTTCAATTTGTTTTTCCCAAACTATGAGGGGAGATTAATAAGACTGGGACTTTTCAGCTTGGAGAGATAACTAATGGGGAGGGAAGGGAAGATGACAGAGTTCTATAAAATCATGACTGGTGTGGAGAAAGTAAATAAGGAAGTGTTATTTATCCCTTAACATAAAACAAGAACCAGGAGTCACCCAATGCAATTAATAGGCAGCAGGTTTAAAACAAACATGAGAAAGTACTTCTTCACACAATGTACAGTCAATCTGTGGAACTCTTTGCCATAGATGTTGTGAAGGCCAAAACTATAACAGGGTTAAAAAAAAGAACTAGATAAGTTCACGGAGGATAGGTCCTTCAATGGCTATTAGCCAGGATGGGCAGGGATGCAAAACTGTGGTCTGAAGTGTCTCTAGCCTCCGTTGGCCAGAAGCTGGGAATGGACGACAGGGGATGGATGACTTGATGATTACTTCTTCTGTTCATTCCCTCTGAAACACCTGACATTGGCCATTGTCACAAGACAGGATACTGGGATAGATGGACCACTGGTCTGATCTAGTATAGCCTTTCTTATGTTCTTAACTATTGGGGGAGGTTTTTTTTGTTTTGTTTTAAAACACAAGAAAAGCCAACTTACTTGAGGTCATCAATTACTTTGGCTTGTTCATTCAGTTCCCTAATATCTACTAAACGTTTCACAAATTTTCTTCCTCTCTGCTCTCCAACTTGGCTACCAGATGCTCCCTGTCGCCGATAATCAACAGTTTCCTATTGAAAATAATATTTCATTAAATTCCTTGTTAAACATACAGAACCAATTTTAAGTCACAGGTACAATGAATTGTACACCCTAAATCAAAACACCGCATGCAAACATTATTTTTAAAAGTCAAAAGGCAGCTGATTTGAAATTTTCCAGTGATTCAAATCCCATCATTTGCTTAAAGACAAACATTAGCTGCTACATACATGTCCCCATGAGCAAGACCTGCCCGCTTTCAAATGTGAACTAGAATGAGTAGAGTCACACATCGCTGACCCCGACAGATACTCTACAGGAACGGAATATCGATGGTTTTGGGGGCTCAAACCCAACAGGTGATTTACAATCCGTTGCCCAAATGTTAACTTGTGTGCATCTCCACATAATGAAACTCCATCTGATTTCTAAATAATAAACAGGAATGTTAGTGTTTTAGGGTGTTTTTTCCCCAGAGCCAGTACAAGATTCTTGCAAAACTGCAATTGTTTAAAGAAATAATTGTTAAAATAACTACTTAATACGAAACCAAAACACAAGTTGACACACAGTATTGGTTTTTGCTACTGAAAATGTAGTTCTTCTAGCTAGTTTGTAATGTTAGTATCTTCCATTGCTTGCTAGGATAATCAGAGTAACTGTAGCCAAAGTCTTTCAAAGCAGGTGCTTAAAGTTAGACACCTGAATACCTACTACGGCATCTAATAGAAATGGTCTGCAAAAATCTCAAAGCTGATTGAGCTAAAATTTCCCCACCCCATACACACACACACACACACACACACACACACACACACTCTAATAGAAATGTTCTGAAGCTTACTGTTATGCCTAAATAATTTAACAAAATAAATTTAGACACTATTTTGGTTGATTCTCTTACTGCATGTATAGTGGGAGACATGGTATCAACTTCGTCCTCATCCGATAGGTCAGCTATGTTTACAGAATTGAGGTCAGCAATGTCATCAACATCTTCTTCTCCTGTCAGTGTTGTGAGGGTATTGCCCAAAGCATTTAATCTTTTCCCAATGTTAGGATCCATGTGGACATCAATACCGCACATCTTCCATAACACATTGAGAGTCCAGGTTCCAGCACTATTGCTTTCTGTTTAAAAGAGAAAATTTGCCTGATGATTTTTCTCTTCCTTGTAACCAGGTTTGTCATTGGATGTCATGTCTGCTTCTACAGCTTAGCAGATAGAACCAGACTTATCCATCATGGGGTGCTGCCTTGGCTCTGCCCACTTGTAAAAAGCCCCCAGTGAGACATTTCCAGAACTGAAACACACTTTGAAAACAGTTAACAGATATATCTATTAAGTTTGTATCAAGATTTCTCTATTGAATATAAGGAAAATCTGATAGGCCACATGGAAAGTAAATTCTCCAGGGTGTGAAAGGCACAGTTAGCCACTAGAAGACAAACATGAAATATGAATTTCAATCTCTCTCTCTGAGCTAGGTTTACCATTTCCAACACAGGGATTCCAACAGCAGTGAAACCCAAAGGATGGGCATGTGAGAAAATAATTTTTAACTGTTCACAAATCACATTCTTGGAATTACTCAAATCACAAAGATTTCAACGGTGCATTAAAGCCTGCACCTGCATCCTCTGAGTCTTGAACATATAATTTCTAGTGCCTACTGAATGGGTGAAATGGTTACCATGTTGGAGTTTTACATATTTCATCTTAAGAGGGAAGAGCAGTTTCCAACCAAGTTCCACCATAGAGCGCCAAAAAACAGATATGGCTTAATGGACTTCGTAAGCTTTTTTTTATAGTATTCTTAGTCATCTGGTTATGCTGAGTTTGGCTATTTTTTGCCTTTTAATTGATGAATGGTAGAGGATGAATATGGCTGTTAATGACAAAACTTTTTAGAAAACTGAACAGTTACATCTTGACTGCTTTGTGGACATAAAGCTGGTGCCAGACCTTCTCATTAGAAAGTGCTGAATTTGGACAAAAAGAAGAAAGGGACATGTACTGGCGATATCCTGAGATACATTTTCATAGTGTTCACAACAAGCATGGATTCCAAAGTCTCCTTTTTACATGTTGTGTTTACCAATTTAAATCTTTCCTATTCAAATGGTCCCATTTCCACTGGATATTTTGGGAATGATCAGGACTGAATATGCTCTCAAGCTTTGCTTCCCCTTCACAGCTATTGTCCCAATAGCTAAAAGATGTGAAAAGGTTTTTATGGTCCGAGTTTGTTTCCTTGAGTTTGAGAATAGAAGGGAAGAAAAAGTTTCTTACAAGAAATTTTGTTGAATTTTCTGGGGTAGTCTTTGCTCACAGTTTCCATCTGACTGAGAACAAAGCTGCCCACCCAGGCTACCTTTCAGACATGCTGCAGAACGGCATGAACACCTCTTTCTTTGGCATTCTCCAGCATTATGGTTCTGAGGCAAGAGTAAGTTAGAGCACAGAGCCCCTAGAAGCTCCATTGAGCCACAAAAAAATCCCTGAAATGGGCCACCAAAGCAAGCAAGTGAATTTTAAAAGACTAGTTCAGAAATTCCTATTTGGAAGGTTTTTCATATGCTCTGTAACTTGAAAAGGCAGAGAGAGTCTGCGGACTGCCGACACAGCTCCCTCAGAGCAAAATGAACAGGGAACTTTTCACAAGTGGACAGAGCCCTGTGTTGGCCCATTAAACCATAGAAGCAGAGGGAAAACCCACTGCCAGAATGGAGAATCTAACTATGTGGGAAGAAGAGCAGTTGTGTTGTTTTGATCTATAACCATACAATTATAAAATCTAAAACAGTTTGCAGATATGCTAATGAATGCATACCCTAGGTAGATTACACTGGGCATTAAATAGAAAAGCGACATTGTTTGCAATATAAAATTGAGATTATAAAAGACATTTCTATATTTAAAATTATTTTCATAATATATTCTTATACTCTAAAATACACCATGATTTTTAAACAAATAAAATTGTATTTGATACCTCAAAGTATATTTAATTTTTGGTTTTTCTGTTCCCTAATTTCTCTTGCTCCCCACAAACATACCCCTTCTTGTCCACATTCTAGTCTTCTTCGCAGTCTGCATAATCCTCTTGTCCAATTCTATGTATTTCCCCATCTTCTTCCACCTTTTGTTTTTTTCTGTAATTTGACCTTTATCTGCTTTGCAATTCTGGCTCCTTCCTCAGTTACCCTCCCCACTTCCTTGAAGCCTGCTAAGACTGTTGGTTCCTCTCCTATCCCAGTGTTTGCCCTGTGGCCTGATTAGCATGCCCAGTAGCTCAATTTTTAATTGTTAAAATATAATGTAAAATGCAAACCAAAGAGCACAAATGAGTCATATCAGCCCTAGGGAGGAATGGTGGACATCACCACAGCATCGAAATACCTCTGCAGCCATGGCTGTTTGATCCTCCCCCTTCAGGGCTGATTAAATGCCAAACACACTTGGACTAAAGAAAATGTAATAGGTAACTTAAGCAAAGCATCCCATTATATTTTTGAAATCTAGGGTTTGCTCAAAGTGTTAGAGGGAGGTTGATCCACCATAAATTTCATTTTCTTCCACCTGCATTCATTCCCTTTCCAGAAATTCCCTTTCTGCCCAGACTGAATGTATATCAACAGAGCTGGCTGGAAAATGGATTATCCTTTGAGTGATAAAGTTTTTGAAACTTTTCTGAATGAAAAGACAAAAATTCAATTTTTTTTTTGTAGGAAGAAAAATCTAGGTTTGGAAGAACCAAAATGGAATTTTTCCACTTGTTGGCTGCCTGGCTCCCTAGCTTCCTGCGGAAGGGCAGCTGGACAGAACAATAAGTCAGCCAGCTGTGGAACCAAGGGAGCCAGCTGTTTGGGAAGCCTGGGGAACTGGCTATCAGTGAAAACAGGCTAGCCCAAGGAATTGGCTGTCTAGGAAGCCAGGCACAGCCTGGGAACTCACTAGGCAGGCTACTGGAGTTCTTGGGGAGCCAGTTAATTAAGGACCTGGCAACCCCACAGGTCGGCTGCTGGTGAGCCTGCCTGCCTGGTTGACTGAGAGGAAAGCAGGGAGGGAGGCAGGCTCCCATCAAAACTTTTCATTAAATTGAAATATTTCTGCAGAATACTCCAGTTCTGTTGAATCAACATTTTTCAGCAGAGAACTGTTTTCTTTGGAAAATTTTCAACCAGCTCCAATTATTATACTAAAAGGATTATTTTTATTTTGTATGTGTCCAATGTTTTACACATTTGATCCAGCAGGAATTAAAGTCTATCGTGGCTTGCTACTACCTTTTACCAGGGCTGGCTCTAGTTTTTTTTGCTGCCCCAAGCAAAAGATTTGCTGCCCCGAGAGCACAAACTGCCCAAGCAAAAAAAAGAAAGAAAGAAAGAAAGAAAGACCCGGAATGCCACCCCTGGAATTGTGCTGCCCCAAGCATGTGCTTGCTTTGCTGGTGCCTAGAGCCAGTCCTGCCTTTTACTAATTTCTTGTAGCTAAAGTCCAAGAGTTTGTAAGGCTACAAGGGATTGTTGAAAGCACTCATGGCCAAAAATAGATTGGGAAATGTGGAGCCGCTACCATGAAAAAGGGGGAATCGAAACAAAGCACAACCTTGAAATACACAATCACAATTAAAGCAAAGCTATCAAGAGCTCACACCTGCACTAGAATATCCTACACTTTTATAAATGTTTTAAGAATATAAAAATTGAATATAAACATTACCTGCAGCAGCCTGTCCTGCTGTCCTTGAACAGACTTCATAGGTGCCATCTGGTACTACACCTAAACAGGAAATAAGCACTTGCTTGTAAGACAGATGTAATTAAACATCTTTTAGATCTTCCTTACAAAATTCTTTTTGTACACTTGCCCTAGCTAAGTCAAATGTTACTTTTTTTTTTTAATCATCAATCATTAACAACATATGAGTGATTATAATTTCACTTTGGCTGGCAAGTTTTCTTAGCAATTTTGCAAGCCTGTTTCAGACATTTCTGTATGCAATGGGAAATTAAAAGAATCCATATTTAGCTGCTGAATATGGAAGATAAGAAGGGAAGTGTTATGAGAAAGCAATTTTTTACACATTTTTTAACAAATAGGTTTTACGCATTTTATGCATTGTGTTATTATAATATTTAATAAAAATGCAATACAATTCAATTAAATTAATACATTTAAAGCAATAAAGTAGAAAACTTTTCCAACCTGGTTAAGGCATATGGTACTGCAAGGCAATTATTATGTTGCAGTATATTACAGTTCTTGAAAAAAGGACATCTATTGTTTAAAAAAAAATTAAGAATACTGAAGGGTGACTGGGGTTCACATGTAGGATCCCCCATGCAATAGAGCTTTATTTGGGTTTGGAAAGCAAATCTTCATCTCTTCCTTAGTCTCCTTCTGAACCGTCAAAGTTGTGAAAAACCATGAGAAAGGGCAATAGGGGACTCTGAGTTCCAGGGCCACCAAGACAAGATTAGAAACACTTACAGGCATTCATGACTAGATCCCCTCGTATTTCTGGTTTCCAGTCATCCCAACTTGTCTCAAAACCATCAGCAAAACGGATACAGAAATTTTTAAAATGTCCTTTGCTAACCAGAGACTCTGAAGAGCAGGCAGTGATTAATGTGCTTTCAATGGTCAGGACTAAAGCAGAGCCAGTGTCAAGATCTGCTGTGTGGTTAGACTGTAAAAGAAAGAAGAGACTTGTACAGAAAAGGCAATTTATTGGTAATCACGAACTTTTTTTTTTTTTTTTTTTTTGCAGTTCATATCTTCCTCATAGCCGCCTTCTATACTTTGCCAGCTCTATAGAAACCCTCTCCAAAGCAGCAAGTCTACACATTCACAATGTCATGTATCCTTACTTCTCAGTAGTTACAGCATATCCTATGGCAGGCGTGTTAAATTCTTTTGGAGGAGAGGGCCAGACTCCATGCTTAATTATGGTCTGTGGACTGGAATATAAATTCAGGACTTCATACTTCCCTTAATTCATATCAGATCTCCCCACTGCCTTTGCAGCAAAACTGATTATTTGAAACTTTGATTATCTTATAGTCACAAGCAACATCACTTGGAGAAAAACTGCTCCCTTTTAGGCCACCACTATTTCTGCCTTTTGTTTCTCTTCCTTCCTATCCACCTTTCACTATTCCTATTTCTCTTTTCTCTGTCTTTGCTTGTCACTCTCTGTCCTTCCCTCTGCATTTTTCTTTCCATGCTGCAACTCTCACCCCTTAAGAGCTTCTCTCATACCCTCTTTCTTATTCCATCTGCTAATAAAATGACCGGCAATGGAGTAGTTAACACGGTTACTGAAAAGTTGTCACTGGGCTTCAAAGCTCAAAGTCCAATGAGATTAATATGTGACAGTGGATACATTATTGATAAACCAAATGTCTTCAGATATATGCAAGACTAGTTCCCCATGAAGACTTAAATCTATGGCATTGTCTAAACTAGAATTTAATGGATGATGTCAGCATATTAGCTAGCGTGCAGACGTGTTTTGTGAAAGTTTAGTGAACACAGGTCGTGCGCATTCTGTTATAATGTGCTAAACTTGTCATATTGAAGCCTTGTCTCCCTCCTGACTTTAATTTCATAGAATATTAGGGTTGGAAGGGACCTCAGGAGGTCATCTAGTCCAAACCCCTGCTCAAAGCAGGACCAAATCCTCAGACAGATTTTTACCCCAGTTCTCTAAATGGCCCCCTCAAGGATTGAACTCTTAGCACACGTCAAAGCAAGCACTGCCTTGTCTAAACTAGACTTAAAATGTCAGTTAGCATGTGTTAGCTAATAAGTGCTTACATCACAATTTAAATCCTTTTCTGGACAAGGTTTATGACCAACTCGGGGTCTAAACACAACCAAAACCGTTACGCAAGTGAAAAATACATTAAAAATACTAAATAACGCTCATCACTTGTTTGAATAATCCAAACATCAGTCAGAACATTTAATCACATTTTTAAAAAAGAAACTTTGTAGGGTCTTTTTGTTTGTCTTCAGTTATAAGTGTTTGAAAACAGAGGTCTTAAACTGGAATTGCTGGCATAAATGTTCAAAAAGCATGCTCAACTTCACATACCTCAAAAGATTCTCAAACTCAGGGCCCATTAAGTTGCCTCAAGCTGGGCACATGGAAAGTGAACTACTCACAATCAGTAGTCGTTTTTGAAAATTAAGGCTACTATCCACATCATAACTATAATATGGTGCTAGGGAAACATTAACATTTAATACATTCTAAATTGGTGCAATGATAGAAAAACAGTTTATGTTAAAAGCATAAAATATATAAAAATTGCTACTTCAACAAAAATCTGCACTTCTCCACACTCCTGATATTTTTCAGATACCTGTGGTGCATTTGTGATGGGTAGACAAATTCCCAAATCATTAACAGTTAGTTGAAGAAAAAGTGTCCCAAAAGCCTGGGCAGATGTTTGCTGGATTCCAGGTAACATGTCTACCACTTCTTTTGTAGCCATGTGAATATCCTTATGTAAAGCCAGTCTCTGTTCATTCCAGTTGTCATAAGCAGCCTTGTAATTCAGCCAAAACAGCACAGCTTTATGAAGAAAAAAGTTTCCAATAAAATTAAAATAAAATGGCACAAAAGTAGTGTTCATTGTAACAAGACTAAGGTTTGAGTTTTTCTGTTTTTGTCTTGTCAGCATATATTAAAATACAATAGATATATATTTGTACACAGACACACACACTTATTTCCCAGGAGCAATGTGCTTTTGTTGTCAAGAGCAAAATAAAATAATACATAAATTATAAATGCTAAGGGGCAGAGGCCAAGCTAACAGATCCCAAAATGCTGATACACTCAGTGCTGCTGATGTTGGTATACAGTTACATAAACCATTTTGTCTATACCAACTGAAAAGCCGTCCTCCCATCAGTTCAATTTTTTGCCCTTAATTAACATTAGTACACAACAAACTTCCTAACCAAACTTTGAGAACTATACTTACAGTTCTAGTTTATTTTAGGTTACAGATAAATTCAGATTTATAAATATCAAGCATTTCTTTTTTAAAAGAAATGTCCAGAACTTGTTCAATTTGAAAACAAATTTGTAATGATTCTCTACTTTCTAGCAGAAGAGAAATAGAAACAGCACCCAACAGTACCTCTGTCAAACGCCACAGGCTGAGCAAAGACAATTGGCCTGTTCAAAGTAATAAGCACAGCCTCTCTATCTGATGAACCACTGATTTCTTCTCGGAGAGCATTTCTTAATCCAATTCTTGTCTTAAAATAAGCAACTTGATGGAAGTCAGAACCTGCTTCTTCATATACCTTAAAACATTTGAAAAATACAATAAAAATCACACATTAAATTACGACTTTAACAGACAAATTAATTTAACACTTTGGCATAACACAAGAAAATCAAGCATGCCCCTTTTTGCAATATGCTCTTAAGAAGATAGAAAACTGTTTTCTTCTCTACTACATTTTGACCTAAGTTGGCAAATATTGTTTTCCTGTGTTTCTTAAATAACATAAGCCAACATATCTCTCTACATTCACTTGATGCAGCAGAATCCTCTCTGAGGAAAACAACCATCTGAATACAAGTTTGTTAAATTTATGTTCTCTTTCTGACTTTCCAGAGAATCCTAAATACTGTACTTCCCATAAAATTAAGTGATTTCAGGAGGCAGTAGTGAATTTAAGAATCCAGGAGATGCAATTACCAATTTAAGACAAATGAAATGGATCAAGATTTAGGTTTCACAATTTGATATAATCTTTTCATTCCACGTATGTATACTAGAAATAGCATTGAAATCAATGGAAATTTTGAATTTGGATCAACTAAAGCATTAGGCCATTAGTATCCGCAATGCAGTGGGGCAAATTTTTTGGATGAATAAACTATTTGTTGGAAAATGCAGTTCCTGTTCACTGGAGACTATTCATAAATTTGACACAAATAAGCTGAATAGTTTCATCAGGAATTTTTTTTTTCTAGCTCGATTCACACAATGTGGGAGAGTTCAGGAGCCCATCTTATAACTTCTAGCCCAGCGGATCATGCACTCACCCCAGATGTGAGAAACCCTGGTTTGAATCTGCTCTGGAGCAGGGATGTAATACAGTTCTCCACCCAGGTTTGTGCCCTAACCACTGGACTAAAAAAAGTTATAAAGGGGGCTCCTTCTCTACTACCCCCCAATTTTTATGAATCTAGCTCTTTAAAATGCCTAGAAACAAAACAATTTAGATTGAACCACATGTTTGGTTTGTCCTAAAATGGACTTTTCAGTTCTGGTTCAACCTGAACCATTTTGCCCGCAATATTTCACAACTGTCACCAAACAAAAAAAGCAGTTATTTGCCCAGCTCTAGTCCCTAGTTACAGAAGTGCTAAATGCATTATTATAATAAAATGCATTTGATACTCCCTCTAATTTATCATGAATTACTGTTCACAGTGAACATTTAGCCCTTTTTTCTTAAAGCCATCTTTAATGAGGACATTGAAATTCAAGTCTAAAGCCAGACAATCAATTTCAACTGTTACACAACAGTACATGCAGAATATATTTAGGCGGTAATCTTTATTGATTCTGAACTGCGGATGCATTCTAAAGCAATTGTTTTAAATATTTTCCAACTAGAGGTCTAAAAAAAATCATGCTAGTCATATCTTAGCAGAGTAAGATTAGAGAGGTTTGTTACGTTCTTTTCAAAGCAGAAGATACTTGTCTTCATAAGAATGGAAAAGTATCATTACCAGGCTTTCCTAACATACACAGAGTTGCTGTCAACTAACCTGATGTTTAACAATTTGTCCCAATGCCAGATTCAGATCCACTTGGCATTTACCAAACAGTTTAAGGTAACTGGTACTTCCAGGCATTGCTTTGGTTTGTATTCGGTTTGAGAGCTCAAGTTCTATCAATCCAGTTTCAAATCTCACGGCCCTCATTGATGGAGTTGTGGCTGTCACTTGAATTCCCTAGCAAACAATGAAAGAAAAGTTATTTAGGATCTGCTTCAAAGGTATCATTGATGAAAAAAATTCTTAGACATGAAACAGGAAACGGAATAAAGATTCTTCCATAACACTTTGCATTTAGGGCATTTCAAAGGATCATAAAAATCAAAGGGAGGCTTCTTTCTTGCTTTTTGTTAGTTAATTAAGAAAGATTTCTATCCTTGTCTAACACTGGGCTGATTGTTATCTGACATTTTATCTGTGACCATCTCAGGAAAATTCTTGATTTGTTTGATTTCAACATATTCAACTACTGGCAACAGCTTGAGAAATTTGTTGGTCATAAAGTTACCTTAAATTGTAGGCTCAAAGAGTACAGGAGAATTTTAGGCTTCTCTCCATCTGTTGTGCCATCATGTTCATTCCAAAGAGGAATTGGCTGCTCCCCTCCTGCACATGTTAAAAACTGTATTTTCAGCGTTTTAACAAAGAGCATTTTTCATACAGTATAGAAATAAAATTTATCTTTAAATGTGACTCACTGAATGTAATCAACCAGAGTAGAGTACTGCCAGTTCTGCAGTAAAGAACTATAATAAGCATAAATATTTAAGATTCGGGAGAGTAAGAGCTACTTGGGGTGTATTCTCAGATCATGGGAGTAGCACTGCTAATGGCCCACTACTACAGATTAACACATTTTTTGCCTATCCCATCAAGTCAAGAGGGGTGAGGGTGTCTAAGATGGACAGGGACTACTCCCACTCTCCAAATAACACCCACAGAACAACTAGCACCTGCAGAGAAAGGGTATCATTTGGTTCACAAATAATTGCTCTTTACCTGCAGCACCTGATGTGGACTGAATTTAGCTAACAACAAGAACCAGTCAATTGACCAAATTTATTAAGAGGTATGCAAAAAGGTGGATAAAAAAAAGTTACTTTAGAGTGAATGTGAAGGAGTCCTCTGCAAAATCTTTGTGTCCTTGGCAACATTTTTTTAAAACTTTACTTTGGCCTCCCTCCTCCCCACCTCATGTATACTTCTGGCTATAAATGAAAGAAACAATCCTTTCGGATGAGGACACAATGGTATCTTCTGTAGGGTCTATCAATATTCTACCACAGCTGACAAAAAGGGGTTACTATTGGAGTAGCACAAAGGATTCCATCTCCCCTGCAACTCCAATTTTTTCTAACCTCTGTTATCACTCAAATTTAAAATAATTATGCAGAAGTGTGGTAATTTTTTACATTTTTAAGTGACTTGGTATACATGCTCACAGACTATTTCATCCTCCAATTAGTTTTGATGACCTTATTTGCTTTTCTCTAGCTTTTCAATATCCTTTCTAAACTTTGGTGACTAATAGAACTGGGCTAAATGGATTTTTTGGATCACTAGCAAATCTGAAAAATTGAAAAAAAAAATAGTAGTTTTGGGATGAACGAAACGATTTATTGCAATGCTGAGCATTTTAATGTTAATTTAAAAAATAGAAGGGAAAGTTAAAAAAAATCAAATAAAAAAATGGAAACCTTTCATTTTGAAGACATCAAAAAGACATTTAGATTTTTCAGTTTTTGATTTTTTGGTTGAAACAACTTGGCAAAATAAACACAAAGCTCTTAAATGTTTTGGTGCTGCTGAAACTGCATTTTTTTGCCAAAAATGTTTCAGTTTAAAAATATGACCCAGCTCTAATGACTACAACTGCGTGTAATGTTCCAGATGTGGTTACACTGGGGTTCTGAAGAGTGGCAAGAATAACTCCCTAGTTTTCTATGCCATTTCAATAAGTACACTTAGCTCAGGCTATTTTTGCAATGGATTTCAGTGAAGTAGTTTTTATTGTGGCATCCCGGTACTTTTTTTTTTTCTTCTTCTTAAATAGTCACTGATTGCAAGTAGATTCCCCCGCAGAACCCCCCCCCCCCCCCCCCCCATTCTAAGCTGAGCGCTATTCCCTCCCTGAGAGGTAGGGCTTTACATTTGTTAGCTGTGAATCACATCCTGTCAAATGAAGCCACTTCACTTTTTCTCCATCCTCCTGTATATTTTTTACCCTTCTAATTTTGGTGTCATTGGCTAACTTGACCATGCTTGAATTTATACCTTCCTCTAGAGAATCAGTGAAAAACTTAAAGAATAAAGGAGCAAAAATTGACACTTGCAGTGCTAAACCCAATGCTGCTCTCAACTTGGAGATATGACTGCTCTGTATTCTCTGCTCATCAACCAGCTTCTTCTCCATGGTATTTTAATTTTATCTAATTGATATTCCTCTAATTATTTTAAAGTTTATAATGTGACACTAAAATGAATGCCTTAAAATACTAAGGAAAAACCACAGCCACTGCATTCACTTATTACATTTACTGTAACATTCAAATAATTTACTTAAGTTATTCTGACTGCAAGGTCCTTATTGGCAAGGACCATCTTTTTGTTATGTTTGCCTAGCCCTGATTAGGGCCTTGCAATTTACAGCAATACGAAAAACTATTATAATGTAATATTATAGTAATAATAATGTTTTTAAAAGACTTTTGATTGGTTTGGAACAGCTTCACTTACAATCTATAAGACTTAAACAGCATGTTAATGAAATTCACAGATGACAGTAAACTGGGAGGATACTGAACATCAGTGAAAACAGAGAAATGATACAATGGCACCTAATAAAGCCTTCTCATTTTAATATTCTAAGTTTCTCTGGGAAGCTATTTTAATGGAATAATGATCATTATTAAAGCTTTTTCTTCCAGATGTTCTCATACTGATTATTATATGACAAGATATTTTGCCTGGAATAAACATCAGGCTGATGATTTTTCTGGTTCTTCCTTCCCACCCTTCTTAAAGATAGATACCACATTTTTTTTTTCCTGTCCTCTGGTACCTCTCCTGACTTGCATGATTTATTTCTTTTCAGAGGTTCTGAGATTTCCTTCACTAGATCTTTAAACTCTCTTGAGGTAATCTCATCTGGACCTATAGATTTATATACATTTAGCTGTCAGACACTTGGTCATTATTTTGCTTGTTACCTTTTGCTCTGGGTCTTTGCAACTATTTTTTCTGATAACATGTCTGCTTGCTTCATAATAGCCTCTATATTTTCCTTAAAGCATTCTTAAAAAAAAGACGCAACAAAACTAAACTAAAGAAGTATATTAAAAACAGCTATTTGTAAATTTTAGCTCTTTGGACTCTTCATTTACCTATTCTTTGTAAAATTATTTTCCACAGACATACAAGTCCTCTACACTGCTGTTTATGGACCTTTCATTCGCCAGATGGTTTTATTTTGGCTTTTTACCTGGCCTCTAGATTCTTCAACACACAGCTTAGATTTTATTTATGTAATTCTCTTTCCTTTTCTTTTTTCTCATGCAGTTCTCGAATTTATTTTTTCATCAATTCTTAATTTAGTCACATTTAAAAAAAAAATCTTCTGTGCCACTTTAATTTATACTTGTGTATTAGGCTTTTGGACTTTTTTTAATTCAGATCACTTCTCTACCCATTTCCCAATTATTACTGTAGTTAATATCTCCAATTTAAGCAAGTGTCTTACAGAAATATGTAATGTTCTAATAGGATGTATTTTCCCATAACTTTTTTTCTACAAGAAATAGTAATCTGATTCATATATAATGACTTGCTCTCAGGTTTCCTCATTGTTGGTTCATGTCAAATTAATTCATGTTATTTCTTTCAGCCTTTGGAAAAAATAAGCTTTCCTTCACTAAATTTAAACACTTCTGTGATAAACTGTCACTATATAGTTACATTCACATTTGCTTTTCATCTTCAATCATGCAGTAGGATCCTCAACTGGTAAATTGGAATGGCCCAAGAAAATCAATGGAGCTATGCCAACTAAGGATCTGTTTTAGTACACTTTTATTTGTTACCCAATAAGCTTAATTTACTAAAAACAGTATTTTATGTAATAAGAACAAATGTGGTGCTGAAACTAATTTTTCTATCCACTCTACTACAAACAACAAATTTTACCATTCTACCCTGATCAAATGTCCGTCCATATGGCTTTGCAAAAATCCTCCATTACCTTTTTGTAGTGAATGTTATTTTGCTTTTGCAAACTTTCACAAAGCTGCAAGCTGATCTGACTGGACAGAAAGCAATGTTACAGACAGATGCTCACATTCAGTGGATTGTTTGGCAGAATTACTTTTGCAATTAAATAGACAGCACCCTTGCACAGAGTTCTCATATGTGACATAGAAGCGCCAATGACTCAAGGAAGCGACTAACAATGTCACCCACAATGTTCTCCAAAGCCACAATTCTACCTAACCAAACTTCTTTTCCATGTGTTGCTGGCCACTGAAACAATTTCTGTGCTACAGTGGAACCAGAAAATGGTGGAATTCTTGGTGACATAAGAACCTGATACAGGGACAGATAGATATTGCAGATATGTTAGGCAGCACCAAGAGTCTTAAAGCTAAAATTTTAGTTAAATCTTCAGGGAGTTCATCTTACCTGACACCTTCTGTATGACTTCGTTGACTTCCTTCATGAACACTTTTTGTACAAACACTAAATGATTTAGAAGGTCAGTTGTGAGATTATGTTCAAAGGAACCAACCTGCCAGAAAATATGAAGATTATTTTTGTAAAATTTTAAAATATACGTGTGATAGCTGTGGTCAATGCAATAATGTTTTAAGTACCGACTGCATCAGAATACAGCATAACAATGGCACATCATCTCAGATACATTGATGTAATTATTGTTAGTAAACAATTATCTTTTAATTGTGGCCACTGTATGTGGAACAGTTTTCTCTAGTATATTTTTTTATTACAAGCAAATGACAATAAATAAGGGGGAAAGTGCATTATGTTGACTACTATAATGGGAGCACAGGCAGAATACCATTATTGAATTATCAAAAACAGAATCGCAAAGCTCATTCAGCTTTTTTGTAATGGTAAAATGGTAGGTATAATTTTACCAGCTTTACAGAAGGTTTAACTAAGGCACAAGCAAGTTAAACGAATTGCTTAGTGTCATATAGTAAATCATTAACAGAACTGGGAACAAAAGCCAAGTGTCCTGACTCCCAAGGTCCTTTATGCTAAATGCTATAGAAGAAAACCACTGTTGATATGTGCAATACCTGATAAACCTAGTTATTAACTTTGAACTCTGATTATATGCTTTAAGAAATATTATTTCTACATTTTCTAAGGACTGTTATCATGCTTTGTATTCTTTAACTTTATTAAAAACAAGTTTGGTAAAAACTTTAATATTAGGAAGTAAATTTCGTCAAATTTAAAATGGCAAATAGAAACACAATTCTGTTACTAATCAGAACCCCTTTTACACATTTAGAGTAAATTCAAACCAAGGCTCAATCACTGCACTAGTAAGGTCGGTCTTGAAGCAGAAAGAAGCAAAGGTTAGATTGGGAAGTACAAAAAGACAGCAGCATATTGGAGTTCTCTGAGAAGCATACAGATCATCAGAAGTCTCAAATATGAGGGCAAATATCAACCAAGGAGTTTTAGGGAGCATGCCAAACATGCATATATAAAAATACTGTATGAAACTTAATTGAAGTAACTTAAAGAAATTGGCAGTCTTCAATGCCTACCTCAGCCACGCAACGTAAATAGTTCCCTTGTAGATAATAGCCCTGTTTAGTTGGTAGCTCATCTATACTCCATATTTGATCTGAATAGGTGTCATGTTCCTCCATGACATATTTGCCTGACATAGTGACAGGAGGAAGATTAAGACTTGCTGAAGGAGGAATGGTAGACATATCAGTGGCAGAAACTTTTGATGTAAACCGCAATCTGTGATTTGGAAGTTCAAATGTAAACCTTGTTTGAGCACCTGTAAAGAAAGAGAAAAGTGGGTATAATGTTGGCTCAGAAAGAATATTTCAAACTTGAAAAAGTAAAGAAAATTAGTGGAACCAAATGAAAGCTCAAACTGGAGTTAAGATTGAGAGCACAGTAGTGTAAAGGCTATCAACAATTAATTCTCAATTTCTTGGGTTTTTAACCTAATTAAATTTAAAAGACCCGAAACATTTGAAATTATGTAAATGCATAGTAAAGGTAGTCAAACAATCCAACTCTGTATCTGTACTGATAACCTGTGAAAAACTTAAAACAACCTCATCCATTCATAACAGTTTCAACTCATCAGGGACCACAAAACTCTATATACTACCACTCCCTAGGTATTTTTTAAAAACTCTTGGTGCTGTGGAAAGTCCAAATGGCAATACTGGTATTGTCTTGTACTGGTAATGATTTGGCTCCATTGTGAATCTCAAGTACTTTCTATGGGCCAAGTGGATGGCTATGTGGAAGTGTGCAGCTTGGCTGGAATGACTGAGGTAAGTGTTACCATCTTGAATCTGAGGTGGTGTATGTATTTATTCAGTCTCCTCAGGTCTAGGAAATGACAAAGGCCCCCTGTTTTCTTTGAAATAAGGAAATATTATGAGCAGAAGCTTCTTCTTCTCTTTACTCCTGAGATATTCCCTCTAAGGCCACTGTGTTTTGCAACAGGGTCTTGTGAGAAAGGTGTCTGAAGAGCAACTGGGCGGGGGTGTCCATATAGGGTAAAAGTGTGGAAATTAATAAGGTAGCCATGGGCAAAATGTCCAATAACCACTTGTCTGTTGTAACAGTAGACCAAGAGTGTTGGAGAGGGGCAAGACAGTTCCTTAAAGTGCTGGTAGGCTTTTGATGGGAGCCACGTTAGAGCCAAATACTCCCATCACACCTGCTGACTGTGATGGTGCATGGTGAACAAAGAACAGTGATGGCTATCTCCTGGAGCATCAAGGTCTTCTGTTGGACATTCAGGCTGTCTGCTCTGGGAGTAGAATGATGTCCTCCTCCCCCTTTGTATGTAATTTACGCATCTGGGAAAGCCTCCCCCTTGTTCAAAATCCTACAGAAAAACAGGAAGAAACTGACAGAAAGCATAAGACAGCTAAATGGTGGCCAGAACAGCTCTACAAGCAGACATGGATGCGAAATGGCCAGGTAATCTGTAATGCAGAGTTGCAATGAGGTGGAGGAATATATCCTGAAGAAGCTGAGCTTTTTTCGGGATTCTTTTGTGCCCCAGACTTTTCTTGGACTGCCAACATGATCACAGACCCAGCATTTGGGTGTGTGCACAAGTGTTCAAAGTGCTTTGGAAGCACCTGGTACCTCTCTTCCACTCACTTAGATGTGGGGGGCAGAATGGCAGAGGTCTGCCACAGACCTTTTACCAGCGCAAGTATGTCTTTGTTGATCATGAAGACAAACATGACCAGGGTTTGTTGACCTCTGCATATCGAGCTTCAGAGACCTCTCCTGGATTACTGTGGTTTCAACATCCAGGGTCTCTGCGATTTAGGACAGGAGGTCCTGGAAAGCCATAAAGTCATCAACCATAGGCACTGGGACAATTGCCAACGCTTCATCTGGCAATGATGATGATTCCTTATATAGGGATTGATGTTGTTACTCTCCCTCCATTATTGCCTACTCCTGGATGCTGATGTCAGTCTCTGGGTGGCCAGCTATTGATGCTGCTGGGGAGTAGGATTTCCTCTTTTATGTGTGGGAGGTGGATCTGCTCTGGGACATATGCAACAGTGGTTCCCAGTATGGCCAATATGGATAGAACAGTATGCTACAGAGGTACTGTCTGGGTTGATGTTGTCTGATCCAGTGCCGTTCACATCTCCCCAGTGGTGGGGCTCAAAATGGATAGCCTCCTGAACCCTGCCTACGGTCACTTTCTGATGGTAGGTGAGAGTCATCTCTGCCTGAGACAGTGAGAATGAGTAGGTCAAAGAAGGTGATGAGAGGTATGCTTCCTCAAACGGAGGGCCAAAGAGTGATGTAGGCCTCAGTGCCAGCCACTGCTTTGGTGTGGAATGTGTGTCTTCCATGGAGATGTAATTCTAAGCCTTGACAGGTTCAGCTACGGGTGCCAGTTGCCGTGCCCAGTACCAAGGTCAGCACCGGGCCTTCATCCCCATGTGCCACACTGACTGACCAGGACTGGCCTCCTCCAATTTGGAAATCATAAAGAGTTTCAAGGCTTTGTCTTTGGAGAGGGCATGTGGAGTCCACATAATGCTTGGAACTATGTTTGTTCTCCAGTCTGCCTCACCTCTTGTAGTCACTCTTCAGTGTCAGGGGACTAGATGCCAGACCTGTTGGTGCTGAAGTTGGCAGTTTCGAGATAGTCAGCGTTGAGGCTGCTGGTGCCATTCTTCAGTTCCTTTCTCTCTCTGGCCTCAGATTTTGGTAGAAGTGTTGGCCAAAAATGATTTGACTCAAGTGTAGCTGTTAGCATCTCCTCAAGGTCAAAAGCATGGACTTCTCTATCAACTGTAATTTGAGCCAAGTGTACCTGGGCTTGAGAATCTTCAAGGAGACAACTGGCACACAGAACACCTGTCCAGGATGTGGCTCTGTCCCAAGCAGAAAAATCATCAACTCTGTCCATTTATGAGGGGGATGAGGCAGTCACAGGATGGGCAGGGTTTCAAATCTGACTACTTAGAATCCATCTTGAGGGGTAGCAATAGGCACAACACTGGGGAGATTGTGCAGGAGGCAGCTAATAAGGAAAAGGCTTGTAGTGCCAGCCAATTAGGGGAAGGTTTATTGGAGGAGCCAATCATGGCCACACTGGCCCATATAAGAAGAAGCTGCTAAGCAGAGCAGAGGCAGTCACTCCCTGGAGTTTGAGGGAGGAGGACTGGCTGCTTAGAGGGCTGTAGACCTATGGACAGAGCAGTGCTGGGCAGGGTCAGCAGAGTATGAGAGAGCTCCAGGCTGACGGCTGCCAAACTGAGGCCCTGATACATGCGCAGAGGAGGTGCTGGGGCGGTGGGGAAGTGGCCCAGGGAAGGAGACGGCAGAGTTGGAGGACGGGAGTGGCCAGTGTATGGACTGCAGTCTGTCACTGAGATGAGTGGCTAGAACCTGGACTGCAGATTGCCACTGAGGCAAGTGGCTGGACTGAGAACTTTCGGTCCCCCAGAAGGGGGGAAAGAACTGAGTGGGGCACAGAAGGCTGTGTCCAGAAGGATGACGTGGTCTGGGGAGCGACACGGGTCCTGGACATGAGACAGGAGTGATGACGGTCAAGACACTACCTGAGGAGGGCACACTGGCAACCCCGAGCTAATTCCCAGGACAGCCAGTAGGAGGTGCTGCGGTGGAGAGTCAACACAATACCCTGGGCAGAAGGAGATGTGGATTCAAATATTCTCTCTGCCTGATTCAGAGAAGGATTATCAATCTTCATCTGTAAAATGGTCACCAGTAAAAATGTCTTTTCCAAACTTTAGATGTCCACAGTGTCATAGTTTGTGAACCTCTTAAAACCCAGTTCTAGAATCTAGCTGACTCATACAAAGTAGGAAACTGGAATTCACTAAAAAACCTGCACAAGTGTAACAGAACAGAATACAGCTAGATATGAGTAATTCTCATATACATTAATAAAAAGACTGTTTTAGCTAGTGTGATCTTAACTGACTTAAATGCAAACTGTCAGGGCCAGCTCCAGGGTTTTGGCCGCACCAAGCAGCCAAAAAAAAAAAAAAAAAAAAAAAAAAAAACCAAACAATTCGGCGGGAGGTCCTTTGCTCCCAGCGGGAGTGAGGGACCATCCGCTGAATTGCCGTCGAATACCTGGACGTGCCACCCCTCTCCGGAGCAGCCGCCCCAAGCACCTGATTGGCAGGCTGGTGCCTGGAGCCGGCCCTGCAAACTGTACTGAACTCCACCTTAGTAAGTTACTTCTTTTGAAGTGCTTTCATTTAAAACCCAAGAAAGGACTCTGTCAAACTGCAATGTCCTCAGTGACACACAACAGGAATATTTTAGAAATAAAAAAAACTAGCAGTAAATAGATAAATAGAACCACACAAAAAGGTGGTGGTTATACCATGCTAATATGCACTAGCTATTACCACCAGCCAACATGACATTATGAGGAGCGGCTTGGAGGGCAATGCATACCACCTTGGTTTGCCCTGTTGCAATGGTCAGCCAATGGATCAGAATATGTAGGATGAGTGCTCTCATTGGATAGTCCTGGTGCCTTCAACAGGCTTTTGGGCAGGCTGGCAGGGGTACAGGACAGTTGGTATTATGATGAAAGGCAGAAGAGGGCAATTTCCTGCACCACAACTCATATCCTCCCTCTCATGCTTTGTGGTTATTAGTGGAAGGTATGAGTACATCTGCGGTTTGTTTTGGTTTGCAGATTATGGACTGCAGCAATCGTGTGGATGTGTGTCCAGGTACTGACAGCATCCATCACTGACAACATGGAGAATGATGGGGAATTTCATGGAAGTCTTTGCAGTCAGTTTATGTTGGCACCGTTACCCCAGAACTTGACATTATTGCAGTCCAGCCATTGCTAGCTGAAAACCAAATACCACATCGCTAGGAATAATTTTTGAGAGGCATGGCCAAATAGCTGCATGTTTGAAGTTTAGCGAATACGAATTGGAGGATGGATTAGAGATGTATTATGTAATGCACTAGTTCTCAAACTTTTGTACTAGTGACCCCTTTCAAATAGCAAGCCTCTGAATGCAACCCCGCCTTATAAATTAAAAACACTTTTTTATATATTTAACATTATAATAAATGCTGGTTGCAAAGTGTTTGGGGTGGAGGCTGACAGCTTGTGACCCCCCCCATGTAATAACCTCATGACCCCCACCCCCAGTTTGAGAACCCCTGATGTAATGTACCATAAGAATGGAAGGAATGTTTGGACAGCTGGCCTTGGTTTAAAGTGATTTTGCATATAAGTTTTATTGTTATTATAACTAGAAATGTTTTGATAAGAGATGATAGGAGAACTGGTGGTCCACTAAGAGTTACTATGGTGTCCTACTAGAAGTCACTACGAGTTATGTACTTTGTTTAAGTTAGCTATAAAAGATTAAGCAAAACAATACATTTTGGAGCAGTCAGAGGAAGTTTTTCTTTGAGTTAGAAGCTGACCCCTAAATTCCTCATCAGCTGAACGGAAGGAGGGCCCCTGGAAGCCTGGCTGTTGATTACTCAAAACCATCTCAGACTTTGGGTAACTATAATGTTTGGGATGCTCTGAATCTACACCTATAGCATATATGGTTGTGTGTGCTTGAGACCTAATAAAAGAGTAGTTTTAGGTAAAAGCACTCTGGTTATCAATCAATCATTTATCAGACAGAGGAGTTGCGTCCCCATTGATTTATTCCTGACACTGCCTGGAGCGAAACAGTTAAGCTACCGCTGCTTTGGGTTCCGAAAACCCTGAATAACACCACTAAAGATTTTTGCAGTTTGTTGGCATGGGTGCTCCAATGACTTATGTGGTCAGTTTGCAATTAGTGTACACAGCAGTGTTTTTTGATTAATCAGCATGAATTCTGTTTGGTTTATTAATATGCTTTTTATTTCACAGAATCACAGCTTTGGCTAGTAGGTCCTGGCAGCAGGGGTTTCAAACCTCACCAAGGCAGATACTGGTTGTGACTGGTTCTCCCAAAATCACAGAGCCTGGGTGGGTTTGGGATGCCTCCACTCTTCCCTTAAGAATTAGACATCCATAATGCCACATTTGATCTTTTCTAGTGAAATTAATGTTAAAAAGTGACCATGATCTTTTCAAAGTTTCATGGAGTACTGTTACCTGCACAGGGCCTGGTTTCCAACTGTCCCTGTGTGTGCTCAACCCACACTCAGTCCCAGGTCCCACACCCCTACTTCACCCCTTCCCCCAAACTCCCACTCCTGCCCCCAGGTCCCGTCCCTACTCCACCCCTTCCCCCAAATCCCCATTCTGCCCTGCCTCTTCCTGCCCCTACTCCGCCTCGTTCCGCCCCCTCCCCCAAGCGCACCCCATCCTGCTCCTCCCTCTCCCTCCCACTGCCTCCTGCATGCTGTGGAACAGTTGATCCACTGCAGGCGGGAGGTGCTAGGAGGGAGGGTGAGGAACTGATTGGCAGAGCCACCGGCAAGTGGGAGTGGAGGGGGGCAGGAGAGGGGCTTGGCTACCAGTGGGTGCTAAGCACCCACGGAGTTAGTGCCTATGGTTACCTGTCATTCCATGACTTCTCATTCTTCCCATCTTATATTCTGCTTTTAGAGATGGCAAGAGTGCTGCTCCAATAGCTATACCATCTATCATGGCACTGAATTTAAGAACTATGGGCTTCTTCTCTAAGCCTTCTGGCAGTTGTGGAAATTCATTGGTTTCAACTGGAGTCTGATTAACACTTGTTGGTGTCTTTTCAGAGGGCAATGGAGTTGCAACATCTTCTTTTGCAGGCTGTGGCCTATTTAGAAGAAGAGATACCAGAAACAACTATTAGATATCCTAATGTATTCATTATACAGTATTGGCCTGATTCTCCCACAGAGCAGCATTAGCCCGTAAGAGGATAGAAAATAAGACAGGTCCATACAGGATGGCAAATAAAGCAAAACTTACGCTGTTGATGGTTGTCTGATGAGGTCTGAAATCTGTTTGGAAAGCTGGTGAGAACTGCGCACCATCATGCTGTGTAGAGTGGCAGGGTGTTGAGGAATGTTGATGCTGATAGCTCCCACTTTCAACACTGCAGCATTATTTGTTTTCAATCCTCTTTGGGCACTATAAAGAGCCTGTGATTTGGCAATACTGCATTTGACTACAGTTCTAACAAACAACAAAATATGATTATTTGCAGCCTTTTCTCAAAATATTTTTTAAAAATATATACATTGATATAGCTTTTCAACAACAAATTAGCTGAATTATCAAGTATTAAGATAAACAAACTTGTATTAACAATTTATAAACTATATACATGCCTACTTAGTTTCTATTTATGCACACGCAGATGCAGTACATGCTGTATAAGCAACTATCCAATTTATGCAGTTTATTATATTTAACAAAATTATAAGGCATGCATAGCAAAATGTCCATTCAACTATTATAAAAATGAAATATAAGATAATTTGCAATTACACACAATAGACTCCATACACACACTGAACACAATTGTGATTCTGTATCACCTATTTCATCCTCATTGTTCTCAAGAATTTTAAACCATCTTCTATAGTGATAAGAAGAAGAACAGGAGTACTTGTGGCACCTTAGAGACTAACAAATTTATTAGAGCATAAGCTTTCGTGGACTACAGCCCACTTCTTAGAAGTGGGCTAAATATTGAGGAAATATATATACACACATACAGAGA